>NC_056407.1:14957500-14960000 GCF_905147365.1 Aricia agestis
TCCGTCAATTCCTTTAAGTTTCAGCTTTGCAACCATACTCCCCCCGGAGTCCAAAATCTTTGGTTTCCCGGAAGCTGCCCGCCGAGCCATTGTATTAACGTCGGCGGATCGCTAGATGACATATTTACGGTTAGAACTAGGGCGGTATCTAATCGCCTTCGAACCTCTAACTTTCGTTCTTGATTGATGAAAACACCTTTGGCAAATGCTTTCGCTGATGTTCGTCTTGCGACGATCCAAGAATTTCACCTCTAACGTCGCAATACGAATGCCCCCAGTTATCCCTATTAATCATTACCTCGGAGTTCTGAAAACCAACAAAATAGAACCGAGATCATATTCTATTATTCCATGCACGAAATATTCAAGCGGCATTTTGAGCCCGCTTTGAGCACTCTAATTTGTTCAAAGTAAAATTGTCGGCCCACCTCGACACTCACTGAAGAGCACCGCGATAGGATTTTGATATTGAACCGACGTTTTACCGTCGGCTCACCGACGATATGCTCCGCAAACGTGTCAGTATCACCGCGGATGCGGTGCACCGACAGCGCGGCGCACAAATGCAACTACGAGCTTTTTAACCGCAACAATTTTAGTATACGCTATTGGAGCTGGAATTACCGCGGCTGCTGGCACCAGACTTGCCCTCCAATTGTTCCTCGTTAAAATATTTAAAGTGTACTCATTCCGATTACGAGGCCTCGTAAGAGTCCCGTATCGTTATTTTTCGTCACTACCTCCCCGTGCCGGGAGTGGGTAATTTGCGCGCCTGCTGCCTTCCTTGGATGTGGTAGCCGTTTCTCAGGCTCCCTCTCCGGAATCGAACCCTGATTCCCCGTTACCCGTGACAACCATGGTAGTCGCAGAAACTACCATCGAAAGTTGATAAGGCAGACATTTGAAAGATGCGTCGCCGGTACTGGACCATGCGATCGGCAAAAGTTATCCAGATTCATCAAAATAAACGACTTAGGACGCGAGGCCCTCCGTCGATTGGTTTGGATCTAATAAAAGCACTCATCCCATTGCTGGTCAGAGTTCTGATTGCATGTATTAGCTCTAGAATTACCACAGTTATCCAAGTAACTGAGTAAGATCTAAGGAACCAAAACTGATATATTGAGCCATTCGCGGTATCGCCTTAATACGGCTTGCACTGAGACATGCATGGCTTAATCTTTGAGACAAGCATATAACTACTGGCAGGATCAACCAGGGAGCTAACCACTAGAGCCGCACGAATCTCTTCGAGCGCTCGAGGTACTCGCCGTCGACACGCGTGTCGACGGCCAAACAGTGCACGCGCGCACACACGGCGGACCGTGCACGCGCGGTGACCAGTCATTATTTGAATTTTCCCTTTTGTGCGACAAACACAAAAAAAAGAAAACGCGGAGCAACTAAGCTACCGCACATTCGAACGTTCCATATTACGAGATCTATCATCTATGATAGTGTAACAGAGAGTTTAACATGAACTCGTCAACCATATAGATTGTCGCCCGGTGCTGGAGAGATCAGACCACATACATTACGTCAAAGTTGATGTAATACTATATGAAGAAATATTGTAACTTCGCGACCGCTATCAGTTCCACCTTCGACGCGACGGGCACAATACCAGACAACGGCGCACTCTAAACAGGTGCTCCGCGCTCGTACATAATGCCCCGCCGCGATTGTTACGGTGGTAACTTTAACGAACTGCAGCTACCGTTCGGCTCGACACAAAATCAACCAATCGGTCGGTTCGCGCATTGAACATCTCACTTTGATATTATACAATTTGAATTATGAATTACAGTGGCGGGACGTGTTCAGTGTTTATTATTATTGTATTGTACATGTGAAACTAGAATAAATAGTACCTACCTGATAATAACAAATGTCGACGGTGGTTATATACAAAATAATAAAAAATATAAAAAAAAAAATTAAAAAAGAAAACTACGGTGGCGGGTCGTGTTCAATGTTTATTATTATTGTATTGTACATAAATCATTATTATTATTATTATTATTATTATTATTATTATTATTATATTTATTTTTATAATATTATTATCATTATAATTTGCATCAAATTCTAGGTAATATACTAGGATAGGATTTTTAAAAATGAAACTACATAATATTTTCAATTTGACAACAGACTTGCAACTTTTTCGCTCGCTTATTATCAATGTATATAGATATGATAGCTATTCGCCGCAATCGTTTTGTATAATACTATACACACACTGTTTCACCCGGTACACGTAATATGGTGTGATATTTTTTAGGATAACAATAAATGTAACAAGTAAAGGAGTATGGGCACATTTGGGCTGTCGGCGGCCACCGCGACCGATGATGAAAAAATATTAGTGTCAAATGAAAGTACTGATGATATTTAGAAACAACATTAGGTTAGGTTTGGTTAGGTTAGGTTACCAGCAGCGGAATTAAGTGCCATTATTGAACACACACGAGTAAGTACTAATAAACACTGGTCCTTC
>NC_056407.1:14962500-14970000 GCF_905147365.1 Aricia agestis
TTCCCTACAAATTATTTAATCTATTTCCATTTGTCCCTAAGTCCTTCTCCCCTTTCTGGGGCGGACAGCACAGATACGGCTTCGGTGTCTTCCGATAACGCGTACTGTTTCCACTATCTGTTATATTCCTTATTGCCTCCGATTTTCTCTTTCTCTTTCTTCCTGTTCCAACCTGCTTCTTATCCTGTGCCATAGTCGCGCGTAGTCCCGTAGCCTTCCGAAGTTCGCCGCCGAGGAAACAAGGTCGCAGTAGTAGGCCGGACCCTCCCCAAAGACTTCGATACCGTCCAAGAGTTCCCTACGCGCCTCCCCGTACAGAGGGCACTCCCAGAGTGCGTGGTGTACGTCTTCTACTTCGGCTTCGCCGCAGTAGCATGACCCCACAGCGGCCAGAGTCATTCTGTGGAGCCTCCCTCTGAAACAGCCATGACCGGTAAGCAACTGCGAAGTTTCATAGTCAGGCTCGACCCAAGTTGCCTTGGATCGGGCCACCACATCCGGGAAGAATCGATACAGCTCCCTCCCTTTTGTCGACGTGTCCCAACGCTCCTGCCATAGGGCATAAGCGGACTCAGTCTCTCTGAGTTTGGCACCCCGAAGCTCTTCTTTGGAAGTCGCGGACTGGCGCAGCACACCTAGTCTGCCAGCACGGATTACCTCGAGGTCGGCCGGAAGCACCCCGGCAAGTACTGCCAGGGCGTCGGTACTCGTCGAGCGATACGCCTTGGTCAGAAGGATCAAGGCGGGTCTCTGGGTGCGCAAGAGCGCGCTCCGCACAACGTGCAGTGTCGCCCGCTCATACCAACATGCTGCAGCATAAGTCACGGTAGCCACGAAAGTTCCCTGATACAAGACCCGAAGGGCCCTGTACCTGACCCCCCATGAGCTAGCCGAAACTCTCGACATCTTGCCAAAGCAATTTGCCGCCCTGTCTCCAATGGATACCGAATGCTGCGCGAATGAGCGACTCGAATCGATCACCACTCCCAACACCGTGGTCGACACAACTTCTCCGATAGAGTTCGACCCTAGCTTGACGACCGGGGGTCGCTGGAACCTCCCCTTAATCGTCATGGTTGACGATTTTGTGGGAGAAAATTCCAGCCTATTACGGACACCCCACTCGGCAATGAGACGCAATGCCTCCGAAGCTTTCGCCTCGAGGGCCGCTCGCGAGTCCCCCTCGATCAGAATCGTTACGTCGTCGGCGTACGCCACTAGTGTCACCCCCCTGGGTAAGGGCAATCGAAGCAAGTCATCCATCAGGATGTTCCAGAGCGAAGGACCCAGCACCGATCCCTGAGGACAGCCCATCGTGGCCACCTTCCACACTACCCTGCGACCAACGAACATGCCTACCCTGCGTCCGGTGAAGTAGCCCGCCAGCATCCGGTAGATGTTTGGCGGACAGCCCCCCCTTTTCGCTTTCAGCATGATCATCGGCCACCAGGCATTATCAAAGGCCCCAGAGATGTCCAGAAAAATCGCCTGTACATATTTCGACGAGCTCCGGCTAGCCGTTCCAAGGATTTCTCCTAGAGCGGATACCGTCGACCGTCCACGAGTGAAGCCATGCTGGCAGTCCGATAGACCCCTTGTCATCTGCGTGGCGCATTTTAACATGACGCGTTCTAAAATCTTTCCAAAGATCGGCAACAGGGTGACGGGCCGGTAGGCTTTAGGATCGGTAAGAGGCTTGCCGTTACCTTTCGGCAAGACAATCAATCTACCGTCCTTCCATACTCGCGGAAAAACGCCCTCCTGAACACATCGCCTAAACACTTCTGTTGTTTCTCTCGGCGCGGCTGCCCAAACGTGTTTTATTATTCGAGCGGATATCCCATCGATCCCCGGTGCTGTGTTGGGGAGATCCCTGACTATACTCGCAATTGCCTCCACCGTGGGAGGAGGAGCATCTTCTCCTGAGGGAATCGCCGCTGCCACAAACCGCACTTGCCGGTGGTACTCCGTGTCCTTGGACACATCGTCGTCAAGTCAAAGAGCAAACATGAGGCTGTGCATTGCCTCGTCAACTCCCCCAGCATAACCTTCGGCATGTTTCGTGCCATTAATTACATTGCTAGGAGGCCGGAACCTCCCGCTCGCGACACGGTACGCCTGGCCCCAAGGGTCCTGGTTTCCCGATTCTGCTACGGACTTGAAAAACTTAAGTTGCTCCTCCTTGATGGCTACCCTATATGTACGTCTAAGCTCATGAAAGCGCAGCTTGTCAGCCTCCTCGCTCGGGTTGCTACCCTTCCGACTCGACTGCCAAGCTCTGCGCGCGCGGTAGGTCTCGCGGCGAAGCCGGTCCAGGTCCGGCGTCCACCACTCATACCCCCGCTCTGTCCTCCCGCCCTTAACAAGTCCCAAAACTCTCTTGGCTGTGCTCGTGACCATCCTGGTAAACTTTGCACATAACACCTCTGCAGGTGCGGTCCACGGGATGTTAGTAGACCTTTTCTGGATCTCGTCCTCGAAGATTCCCCAATCCACACCACGATCCCGAAACCTCATTGGCTCTTCGATTGGCCCAGCGCCAGAAGCAGTGTTCTTTTCGGCCACCACATATGTAATCAGCCTATGGTCACTGTCTATTGCGTCTTCATGCACTCTCCACCCCGTTACCAGGGTGCCTTTTGTCAATGTCAGGTCGATGTTGGACGATGCGTTCGTCGATGCAAACGTGGCCGGCTGGTCTGGTGCATTGGCCAAGCGGAGTCCATGTGCCAGGATAAATGCCTCCATCGACTCGCGACGGTGCGTGACGTCTGGTCCGCGTCCTCTGTACTGTCTCTCTTCGCAGTACCACATCGGAGAGTGCGCGTTTGAGTCAACCCCTATGATGACTTTCTTGCCTCTCAAAGAGGCAAGAACAGTGCCCAGATGTTCGAGGTGGATATCTATGTCGTCGCTGTACTGGAAGTACGCAGAGACAAGATATACGCCCTCTTCGTCGTTAGTAGATAGGGACAAATCCCTCCACCAACCCATGGCCCTATCAACCGTCATGGTTATACGGGCCAAATCATGGGAATGTGCACTGCTGTCCTGGGTCCTGCCCTTCAGGTGCACACTTCTTGATTCCCTACAAATTATTTAATCTTTTGCTATTTGTCCCTAAGTCCTTCTCCCCTTTCTGGGGCGGACAGCACAGAGACGGCTTCGGTGTCTTCCGATAACGCGTCCTGTATCTACTATCATTGTTTCGTCTTCATTGCCTCCTGTTCTCTCTTTCTTCTCTTTCCAACCTGCTTCTAATCCTGTGCCATAGATGCGCGTATTCCTGCAGTCTTCTGAAGTTCGCCGCTGAAGAAACAAGGTCGCAGTAGTAGGCCGGACCCTCTCCGGGGACTTCGATACCATCCAAGAGTTCCCTACGCGCCTCCCCATACAGAGGGCACTCCCAGAGTGCGTGGTGTACGTCTTCTACTTCGGCTTCGCCGCAGTAGCATGACCCCACAGCGGCAAGAGTCATTCTGTGGAGCCTCCCTCTGAAACAGCCATGGCCGGTAAGTAACTGCGAGGTTTCATAGTCAGGCTCGACCCAAGTTGCCTTGGATCGGGCCACCACATCCGGGAAGAATCGATATAGCTCCCTCCCCTTGGTCGACGTGTCCCAACGTTCCTGCCATAGGGCATAAACGGACTCAGTCTCCCTGAGTTTGGCACCCCGAAGCTCTTCTTTGGAAGTCGCGGACTGGCGCAGCACACCTAGTCTGCCGGCACGGATTACCTCGAGGTCGGCCGGAAGCACCCCTGCCAAAACTGACAGGGCGTCGGTGCTCGTCGAGCGATACGCCTTGGTCAGAAGGATCAAAGCGGGTTTCTGGGTGCGCAAGAGCGCGCTCCGCACAACGTGCAGGGTCGCCCGCTCATACCAACATGCTGCAGCATAAGTCACGGTAGCCACGAAGGTTCCCTGATACAAGACCCGTAGGGCCTTGTACCTAACCCCCCATGAGCTAGCCGATACTCTCGACATTTTGCCAAAGCAATTTGCCGCCCTCTCTCCAATGGATACCGAGTGCTGCGCGAACGAAAGACTCGAGTCGATCACCACTCCCAACACTGTGGTCGACGCGACGTTTCCGATGGAGTTCGACCCTAACTTGACGACTGGGGGTCGCTGGAACCTCCCCTTGATCGTCATGGTTGACGATTTCGTGGGAGAAAATTCCAGCCTGTTGCGGACACCCCATTCGGCAATGAGACGCAATGCCTCCAAGGCTTTCGCCTCGAGGGCCGCTCGCGAGTCCCCCTCAATCAAGATCGTCACATCGTCGGCATACGCCACAAGTGTTACCCCCCTGGGGAGGGGCAATCGGAGCAAGTCGTCCATCAGGATGTTCCAGAGCGAAGGACCCAGCACCGATCCCTGAGGACAGCCCATCGTGGCCACCTTCCACACTACCCTGCGACCAACGAACATGCCTACCCTGCGTCCGGCGAAGTAGCCCGCCAGCATCCGATAGATGTTTGGCGGACAGCCCCCCCTTTTCGCTTTCAACATGATCATTGGCCACCAGGCATTATCAAAGGCCCCAGAAATATCAAGAAAAATCGCCTGTACATATTTCGACGAACTCCGGCGAGCCGCACCGAGGATTTCTCCCAGAGCGGACACCGTCGACCGTCCACGAGTGAAACCATGCTGGCAGTCTGATAGACCCCTTGTCATTTGCGTGGCGCTCTTTAGCATTACTCGTTCTAAAATCTTCCCAAAGATCGGCAACAGGGTGACGGGCCGGTAGGCTTTCGGATCGGTAAGCGGCTTGCCATTACCTTTCGGCAGGACAATCAGCTTACCGTCCTTCCATACACGCGGGAAAACGCCCTCTCGGACACATCGCCTAAACACTTCTGTTGTCTCTCGCGGCGCGGCTGCCCAAACGTGTTTTATTATTCGAGCGGATATCCCATCGATCCCCGGTGCTGTGTTAGGAAGCTCCCTGACTATATTCGCAATATCTTGTTCCGTCGGAGGAGGAGCATCTTCTCCTGAGGGAATCGCTGCTGCCACTAACCGCACTTGCCGGTGGTACTCTGTGTCCTTGGACACATCGTCGTCCGGACAAAGAGCATACATAAGGCTGTGCATGGCCTCATCAACTCCCCCAGCATAACCTTCGGCATGTTTCGTGCCATTAACTACATTGCTAGGAGGTCGCAACCTCCCGCACGCGACACGGTACGCCAAGCCCCATGGGTCTTGGTTTCCCGATTCTGCTACGGATCGGAAAAATTTCAGTTGCTCCTCCTTGATGGCATCCCTGTATCTACGCCTATGCTCAAGAAAGCGCTGCTTATTAGCCTCCTCGTCCGGGCTATTGCCCTTCCGACTTGCCTGCCAAGCTCTGCGCGAGCGATAGGTCTCGCGGCGAATTCGGTCTAAGACCGGGGTCCACCACTCATACCCTCGCTCTGTTCTCCCCCCCTTAACGAACCCCAAAACGCTCTTGGCTGTGCTAGTAACCATCTTGGTAAACTTCGCACACAGCACCTCTGCAGGCGCGGTCCATGAGATGTTAGCGGACCTTTTTTGGATCTCGTCCTCAAAGATTCCCCATTCCACACCACGATCCCGAAACCTCATTGGCTCTTCAATCGACCCAGCGCCAGAAGCGGTGTTCTTTTCGGCCACCACATATGTGATCAGCCTATGGTCACTGTCTATTGCGTCTTCATGCACTCTCCACCCCGTTACCAGGGTGCCTTTTGTCAAAGTCAGGTCGATGTTGGACGATGCGTTCGTCGATGCAAACGTGGCCGGCTGGTTTGGTGCATTGGCCAAGCGGAGTCCATGTGCCAGGATAAACGCCTCCATCGACTCGCGACGGTGCGTGACGTCTGGTCCGCGTCCTCTGTACTGTCTCTCCTCACAGTACCACATCGGAGAGTGCGCGTTTGAGTCAACCCCTATGATGACTTTCTTACCCCTCAAGGAGGCAAGAACAGTGCCCAGATGTTCCAGGTGGACATCTATGTCATCGCTGTACTGAAAGTACGCAGAGACGAGATACACGCCCTCTTGGTCGTTTAGTACATGGCACACCAGACAGTGTGAGTTCGACAGGTGGTGTAAGATAGCGCATGTCAAGTCCCTTCGACGAACATAGATGCCCGCCTTGGCACCGTCGCTGCTCTGCAAGATGTTATTTGCCGCGCGGTGAGAAGTGGAGCCAGGGTAATGTTCCTGGACCAGAACGACGTCTAGTCCCAACTCCTCTGCAATTAGGGGCAGCTCGGTGGTGGCCGTGATTGCCCCCGCCAGGTTAATCTGACCGACGGTTAGCTTTCCTTGGTCTGCCATCAGTAATTAGTGGTTTCCACCATTCGTCTCTCCGCATGCTTCCGGGCAGGGCACTCTGCACTGCCAGTTTTGTGTTCTAGTGAAGACTTCTCATGTCCAAACTTGTAACATGTTGCACACCTGTTTCCTTCCTCTTTGCATTCCTCTTTTGTGTGACCTAATTTAGCGCATTTCCCGCAAGTGGGCTTCTCAGCCTTGCAGGTTTTTTCACCATGCCCGTATAGATGGCACCGTCGGCAGATTATCTCAACTGTGAAATCTTCCACCCTTATTACATCCCAGCCAATATATAACTTGCCTTTTTCCACTAGGCATTTCCTTAATTCAGGGTGGCAACGTAAGACATAGGTCGTTCTATCGCCACCTCCTCGACTCTTTTTAAATGCTGACTGGCTGCATTCGATTAGCCGTTCGAGCGGCCAATTGGCGTCCTCTCTGAGATTTTGGTCTTTTATAGCCTTGAGAACTTCGTCCAGCTTATGCCCGTCCCCGTCGAGATTCCTCAAAGCGACCAGGGGTTGACGTCCCCTCAGGGGTTCCACTTTGAGTGTGGATGGCATCGCCGCTTTCAATTTCGCCATATCATTAGGTGATGAGGTTTGTACAAGCAAACCGGCACCAGCTATCTTCTTTACTCTTTCGACTCTGATGTCTAGTACGGCGGGGGCTACGGAGGTCTTTAGTACTTTTTTTGTCTCTTCGGACGTCTTCAATTCATTGCCTGCTGGCATCACCTTAATCATGGGGCCTCTAGGGGCCCCCCTCACCATGTCCGCGAACGACCGCGGAGGCGGCTGTCTTTGGGTAGCCTCTGCCTTGCGCCTTTCCTCTTCAGCAACTTCCTTCTCCTTTTTTAAGGCCTCCATAAGGCTGTTCACCTTGGCATCTCCCAGTTCAGCCACCTTCGTTTTTTCACCAACCATTATTGCAAGGTGAGACACAATTTCCAGCATTTTGGAGAGTTCCTCGGAGACCTTAGAGCTATCCGTTTTGTTCAGGCGTGAAACCGTCGACCTGATAATGACATTAATATTGGATGCCGATTTATTGGCCAACGAGACCAACGTCCTGGCGCCAGCTTTATCCAACTCCTGGTCTTCCTCCGCTTCACCGTCAGTTGAACATGGGGTTCTGAAGTCAGGGACTGGCGTCGATGGTGTGCCATCATCTCTAGCGCCCTCTTCAAA
>NC_056407.1:14975000-14977500 GCF_905147365.1 Aricia agestis
ACTTCCTCTAAATGATCAAGTTTGGTCAACTTCCCAGCAACGCCGACGGCCGTGAAGCCACCGCGTGTCGGTCCGAAGACCTCACTAAATCATTCAATCGGTAGTAGCGACGGGCGGTGTGTACAAAGGGCAGGGACGTAATCAATGCGAGCTTATGACTCGCGTTTACTAGGAATTCCTCGTTTATGGGGGATAATTGCAAACCCCAATCCCCAGCACGAAGGAGTTTCAACGGGTTGCCCGGGCCTCTAGGCCAGGGAGAACATGCTGATTCCTTCAGTGTAGCGCGCGTGCGGCCCAGGACATCTAAGGGCATCACAGACCTGTTATTGCTCAATCTCGTGCGGCTCGAAGCCGCCGGTCCCTCTAAGAAGAATTTTAATACGTCGCCAGTGAGTTGCGCGACCGAAGTCGCGCACACCTAAATGGCGACGCCTATTTAGCAGGCTAGAGTCTCGTTCGTTACCGGAATTAACCAGACAAATCGCTCCACCAACTAAGAACGGCCATGCACCACCACCCACCGAATCAAGAAAGAGCTGTTAATCTGTCAATCCTTCCGGTGTCCGGGCCTGGTGAGATTTCCCGTGTTGAGTCAAATTAAGCCGCAGGCTCCACTCCTGGTGGTGCCCTTCCGTCAATTCCTTTAAGTTTCAGCTTTGCAACCATACTCCCCCCGGAGTCCAAAATCTTTGGTTTCCCGGAAGCTGCCCGCCGAGCCATTGTATTAACGTCGGCGGATCGCTAGATGACATATTTACGGTTAGAACTAGGGCGGTATCTAATCGCCTTCGAACCTCTAACTTTCGTTCTTGATTGATGAAAACACCTTTGGCAAATGCTTTCGCTGATGTTCGTCTTGCGACGATCCAAGAATTTCACCTCTAACGTCGCAATACGAATGCCCCCAGTTATCCCTATTAATCATTACCTCGGAGTTCTGAAAACCAACAAAATAGAACCGAGATCATATTCTATTATTCCATGCACGAAATATTCAAGCGGCATTTTGAGCCCGCTTTGAGCACTCTAATTTGTTCAAAGTAAAATTGTCGGCCCACCTCGACACTCACTGAAGAGCACCGCGATAGGATTTTGATATTGAACCGACGTTTTACCGTCGGCTCACCGACGATATGCTCCGCAAACGTGTCAGTATCACCGCGGATGCGGTGCACCGACAGCGCGGCGCACAAATGCAACTACGAGCTTTTTAACCGCAACAATTTTAGTATACGCTATTGGAGCTGGAATTACCGCGGCTGCTGGCACCAGACTTGCCCTCCAATTGTTCCTCGTTAAAATATTTAAAGTGTACTCATTCCGATTACGAGGCCTCGTAAGAGTCCCGTATCGTTATTTTTCGTCACTACCTCCCCGTGCCGGGAGTGGGTAATTTGCGCGCCTGCTGCCTTCCTTGGATGTGGTAGCCGTTTCTCAGGCTCCCTCTCCGGAATCGAACCCTGATTCCCCGTTACCCGTGACAACCATGGTAGTCGCAGAAACTACCATCGAAAGTTGATAAGGCAGACATTTGAAAGATGCGTCGCCGGTACTGGACCATGCGATCGGCAAAAGTTATCCAGATTCATCAAAATAAACGACTTAGGACGCGAGGCCCTCCGTCGATTGGTTTTGATCTAATAAAAGCACTCATCCCATTGCTGGTCAGAGTTCTGATTGCATGTATTAGCTCTAGAATTACCACAGTTATCCAAGTAACTGAGTAAGATCTAAGGAACCAAAACTGATATATTGAGCCATTCGCGGTATCGCCTTAATACGGCTTGCACTGAGACATGCATGGCTTAATCTTTGAGACAAGCATATAACTACTGGCAGGATCAACCAGGGAGCTAACCACTAGAGCCGCACGAATCTCTTCGAGCGCTCGAGGTACTCGCCGTCGACACGCGTGTCGACGGCCAAACAGTGCACGCGCGCACACACGGCGGACCGTGCACGCGCGGTGACCAGTCATTATTTGAATTTTCCCTTTTGTGCGACAAACACAAAAAAAAGAAAACGCGGAGCAACTAAGCTACCGCACATTCGAACGTTCCATATTACGAGATCTATCATCTATGATAGTGTAACAGAGAGTTTAACATGAACTCGTCAACCATATAGATTGTCGCCCGGTGCTGGAGAGATCAGACCACATACATTACGTCAAAGTTGATGTAATACTATATGAAGAAATATTGTAACTTCGCGACCGCTATCAGTTCCACCTTCGACGCGACGGGCACAATACCAGACAACGGCGCACTCTAAACAGGTGCTCCGCGCTCGTACATAATGCCCCGCCGCGATTGTTACGGTGGTAACTTTAACGAACTGCAGCTACCGTTCGGCTCGACACAAAATCAAACTAATGATTATCGCGAGAACCTCACGTTTCGCTGGTCCGTCGGTCGACACGTCGTATATTGTTTGTTTATTATCATTATGATGAGCTCAAATGGATATGGCACAAATTTTTGTATTTTCACACATC
>NC_056407.1:14985000-14987500 GCF_905147365.1 Aricia agestis
AGGAGTTTCAACGGGTTGCCCGGGCCTCTAGGCCAGGGAGAACATGCTGATTCCTTCAGTGTAGCGCGCGTGCGGCCCAGGACATCTAAGGGCATCACAGACCTGTTATTGCTCAATCTCGTGCGGCTCGAAGCCGCCGGTCCCTCTAAGAAGAATTTTAATACGTCGCCAGTGAGTTGCGCGACCGAAGTCGCGCACACCTAAATGGCGACGCCTATTTAGCAGGCTAGAGTCTCGTTCGTTACCGGAATTAACCAGACAAATCGCTCCACCAACTAAGAACGGCCATGCACCACCACCCACCGAATCAAGAAAGAGCTGTTAATCTGTCAATCCTTCCGGTGTCCGGGCCTGGTGAGATTTCCCGTGTTGAGTCAAATTAAGCCGCAGGCTCCACTCCTGGTGGTGCCCTTCCGTCAATTCCTTTAAGTTTCAGCTTTGCAACCATACTCCCCCCGGAGTCCAAAATCTTTGGTTTCCCGGAAGCTGCCCGCCGAGCCATTGTATTAACGTCGGCGGATCGCTAGATGACATATTTACGGTTAGAACTAGGGCGGTATCTAATCGCCTTCGAACCTCTAACTTTCGTTCTTGATTGATGAAAACACCTTTGGCAAATGCTTTCGCTGATGTTCGTCTTGCGACGATCCAAGAATTTCACCTCTAACGTCGCAATACGAATGCCCCCAGTTATCCCTATTAATCATTACCTCGGAGTTCTGAAAACCAACAAAATAGAACCGAGATCATATTCTATTATTCCATGCACGAAATATTCAAGCGGCATTTTGAGCCCGCTTTGAGCACTCTAATTTGTTCAAAGTAAAATTGTCGGCCCACCTCGACACTCACTGAAGAGCACCGCGATAGGATTTTGATATTGAACCGACGTTTTACCGTCGGCTCACCGACGATATGCTCCGCAAACGTGTCAGTATCACCGCGGATGCGGTGCACCGACAGCGCGGCGCACAAATGCAACTACGAGCTTTTTAACCGCAACAATTTTAGTATACGCTATTGGAGCTGGAATTACCGCGGCTGCTGGCACCAGACTTGCCCTCCAATTGTTCCTCGTTAAAATATTTAAAGTGTACTCATTCCGATTACGAGGCCTCGTAAGAGTCCCGTATCGTTATTTTTCGTCACTACCTCCCCGTGCCGGGAGTGGGTAATTTGCGCGCCTGCTGCCTTCCTTGGATGTGGTAGCCGTTTCTCAGGCTCCCTCTCCGGAATCGAACCCTGATTCCCCGTTACCCGTGACAACCATGGTAGTCGCAGAAACTACCATCGAAAGTTGATAAGGCAGACATTTGAAAGATGCGTCGCCGGTACTGGACCATGCGATCGGCAAAAGTTATCCAGATTCATCAAAATAAACGACTTAGGACGCGAGGCCCTCCGTCGATTGGTTTTGATCTAATAAAAGCACTCATCCCATTGCTGGTCAGAGTTCTGATTGCATGTATTAGCTCTAGAATTACCACAGTTATCCAAGTAACTGAGTAAGATCTAAGGAACCAAAACTGATATATTGAGCCATTCGCGGTATCGCCTTAATACGGCTTGCACTGAGACATGCATGGCTTAATCTTTGAGACAAGCATATAACTACTGGCAGGATCAACCAGGGAGCTAACCACTAGAGCCGCACGAATCTCTTCGAGCGCTCGAGGTACTCGCCGTCGACACGCGTGTCGACGGCCAAACAGTGCACGCGCGCACACACGGCGGACCGTGCACGCGCGGTGACCAGTCATTATTTGAATTTTCCCTTTTGTGCGACAAACACAAAAAAAAGAAAACGCGGAGCAACTAAGCTACCGCACATTCGAACGTTCCATATTACGAGATCTATCATCTATGATAGTGTAACAGAGAGTTTAACATGAACTCGTCAACCATATAGATTGTCGCCCGGTGCTGGAGAGATCAGACCACATACATTACGTCAAAGTTGATGTAATACTATATGAAGAAATATTGTAACTTCGCGACCGCTATCAGTTCCACCTTCGACGCGACGGGCACAATACCAGACAACGGCGCACTCTAAACAGGTGCTCCGCGCTCGTACATAATGCCCCGCCGCGATTGTTACGGTGGTAACTTTAACGAACTGCAGCTACCGTTCGGCTCGACACAAAATCAAACTAATGATTATCGCGAGAACCTCACGTTTCGCTGGTCCGTCGGTCGACACGTCGTATATTGTTTGTTTATTATCATTATGATGAGCTCAAATGGATATGGCACAAATTTTTGTATTTTCACACATCGCATAACCAACACCACCATCACTGCTCACTCGCACTCACTCCACATGTATATGCGAATGCGCCGTGCAGATAATGCGCTGGTGTTATGCGATTAAAAATATATGTTGTCACATCGAGTAGTATAGACTTCAATTAACCTAAACCTGGTACCACCACCACCACCACCACCACCACCACCACCATTCCCCCCCCCCCCCCCCCCCGTCCGGAAGGAAAGTTTG
>NC_056407.1:14992500-14995000 GCF_905147365.1 Aricia agestis
CGACGTACGCAGGCAGAGCATCCAGGATACTGTCCATCACTATGTTGAACAAGATCGGCGACAGCGGATCGCCTTGGCGGACACCTTTACCAACTCTTACAGGGTCGCTCGTTTTTCCATTTACAGCTAAGATGGTAGTTGCCGTTTCGTACAAACGAGCGATGTAGTCGATGAAGGCCTTGGGCAACCCTCTCGCCCTAAGGAGCTCTAACAGTGCCTTGTGGGACACTGTGTCGAACGCCTTCGAGAAATCGAGAGTCGCCACGTGGCACTCCTTCAACCGTTTCCTGCAATCCCCCATCACCGCGTCAAGCACGGCTGTGTTTTCGAGCGTGCCATCGGCACGTATAAAGCCGCGCTGACGTGGATCCGGGGGGCAACAAGCCAAGAGTCTCTTAGCCAGGATCGCATGCATATGCCTGAGCGGTATCGACGCGATAGAAATCGGCCGATAATCACTCGGGCCAGCAGGCGAGTCCTTTTTCGGCACAAAGATCGTCCGACATTGTCGCAGTGGTTCCGGTGTCTCGCCAGTACTCATCCACGAGTTGAATATTTCCGCCTTCCGGTCCGCAGGAACTGCATTCCACTCTTCAGCCCGAATACCATCCGGACCTGGAGCGGTATGAAGGTCTAACCGCGTGTCCCTCACTTCATCCACAGTGATGGGATCCCACAGATGTGATCTTGCCTCCGCACCCCCGTACTGTCCCTTCCGCCTTGCAGCTTCCAAGACCTCCGGTGTAGGTCCTTGGGCACCGGACACAGCTTCGAATATTGGTCGCCAGAAGGCTTCCAGGTCTCCTAGGCTATGCTCGACTACCCTGCATTGGCCGTCAATCACTTCTGCAGCCGCGCGCCCCCTGTTCTTTTTATACAGTTCCTGTACCCGTGCGTACTCTATTCTTCTAAGAGCCCGTTTGGATACTCTGGCACTATGTGCCCTCTCGTCATTTCCGGTTTTGTGAAGCCGCCTCGCAGCTTTCGCGGATAAACCCGAACGCGACTTCCTCCGAGCGGCCCTCGCTAGGAGTTCCGACACGGTTTCCGCCACGCCCGGGGGCACCACTACGGCCACGGATGGGTCATCAGCGGGACGAGCCATGGATTCCCTGGGGACGCCAGGCGAGTCCGCAGGCTGCGCTGCCACGTTTCTGGTTGGTGACGAACTCCCAGCCACGAGTATCTCAGGGTTCGGCGAAGCCTCCGGTACATTCGTCAGGTACATCTGTACCAGACTCCTGTACTTTTGGCTCCTCCTCTGCCCCTTGATAGCCTCCACCGTTCTATTCAGGTGAGGCAACCTCGCAACCAGGTCTACGTTCGTGCACTTCCCCTTCTCCGCAACAAGCTGCGCCTCGGTAGTCGCCAGCAGTGCCAGTTCCTCGTCGCTCCATCTCCGCTTCACCATATTTGGAGCGGCTTCAATGTTAGCTAAGACCGGGTGGGCCCTTCTTTTATGGACTCCCAACCCGTTCTTTGTCGTGAAGGTGCGTGCACAGACCAAACACGCCCAACCCGAAGGTTCCAGTCTCCGATCGGAGTCGCCCCTCTCCGCATCAGGAGAATTTATAGTCCTTGAACTGGGCTCCAGTGGAAGACCCAGTAGACTGTATTCACTGTTACCGTCTAGAGCAAGAACTATAAAGGGCAGAGACGGGCTGCTAACCCGAAACCGCCCTGACGCCCTGTGTTTTTCGAAGCCCCAAACAGAAACACATAGGCTTGGCCGGCAAGCCGACCTTACGGGGCTGATGGCTCCTGTGGGGAGAGCCATCCTGCTTCGATTTGATTCCGTCCGTAGAGTATTAGTCGCTCCGCCGGTCCGCCGTGCCCGCCGGGCGGGCAAGCAACTAACCTCTACTCCCACAACATATCCGACGGAATAGTGCGTGAATCACTTATCTCTCACCGTAGCCTGGACCTTCCTGGGTCAAAGTGGCAGGGAATTACTTAAATGTTCACTAAGTTTAAGAGAGTCATAGTTACTCCCGCCGTTTACCCGCGCTTGCTTGAATTTCTTCACGTTGACATTCAGAGCACTGGGCAGAAATCACATTGCGTCAACACCCGCGAGGGCCATCGCAATGCTTTGTTTTAATTAGACAGTCGGATTCCCCTTGTCCGTGCCAGTTCTGAGCTGACCGTTGAACGGCGGTCGTACAGAACCGCGCCGATCGAGCGCGAGACTCTCACGACACGGCCTTACGGCTAGGAAGATCCGCGGAAGGCCGGAACGCGGGTCCGGATTCCGCCCGCGCGCCCCGAAAGACACACGAGCATCGACCAGGCCCGGCACCGGCCGCATCCGCTTCCCGTCCAAACCCGACACGCCCCGGTCCTCAGAGCCAATCCTTATTCCGAAGTTACGGATCCAATTTGCCGACTTCCCTTACCTACATTATTCTATCGACTAGAGGCTCTTCACCTTGGAGACCTGCTGCGGATATGGGTACGAACCGGCGCGACATCTCCACGTACATCCCTCACCTGAATTTTC
>NC_056407.1:14997500-15010000 GCF_905147365.1 Aricia agestis
ACCGTACACACCACACAACACGTAACGTTATATTACATTTATGTCTCATATTTAAACGGACCGCACGTGAGGCGCGGCATGGGCGAACCCACACACGCGCGACGCCGCCCGGAACCGTCAATTGTTCGTCGTGAGACGAACAGTGTGGCATATGATTTTATACAGCCGGCCCTCAGACAGGAGTGGTCCTGGATGTTTCTCCACGGACCGCAATGTGCGTTCGAAATGTCGATGTTCAAATGTGTCCTGCAGTTCACACTATGACGCGCAGTTAACTGCGTTCTTCATCGACCCGCGAGCCAAGTGATCCACCGTCCAGGGTAATGGTTTATATTATAAAAAACATGTCACTGGGTGTGAAAAATAAATTGAATGTGAAACAAACAGACCACGGACGTGTTAAGGTCAAACGTGGACATTCGTTTACCGCTCTCTGTTATAATGTTGTATTTACGCCAACCGACGGACGCGCGACGAGCTTACACCCCCCGCACTAGCACACTGACTTTCGCTGCACGCGATCCACCGTCTGTTCATTGGACACTCGTGGCGCGGATTCTTGCCAGTCAACGTGACGCGAACGTGACAGTGTGTGTACAGGTACTAGCGCACTAGCGCGTAGGGGTCAACTCGAGCGTTCAAGTTCGACTCCGTCGTAGCGAGAAAAAAATGTTGTTCAGTTCGATTCGATTGTTTATGGTATAATATTATCGTCGCGTTAATTGAATAACACAACAACATCATACGATAATGATCCTTCCGCAGGTTCCCCTACGGAAACCTTGTTACGACTTTTACTTCCTCTAAATGATCAAGTTTGGTCAACTTCCCAGCAACGCCGACGGCCGTGAAGCCACCGCGTGTCGGTCCGAAGACCTCACTAAATCATTCAATCGGTAGTAGCGACGGGCGGTGTGTACAAAGGGCAGGGACGTAATCAATGCGAGCTTATGACTCGCGTTTACTAGGAATTCCTCGTTTATGGGGGATAATTGCAAACCCCAATCCCCAGCACGAAGGAGTTTCAACGGGTTGCCCGGGCCTCTAGGCCAGGGAGAACATGCTGATTCCTTCAGTGTAGCGCGCGTGCGGCCCAGGACATCTAAGGGCATCACAGACCTGTTATTGCTCAATCTCGTGCGGCTCGAAGCCGCCGGTCCCTCTAAGAAGAATTTTAATACGTCGCCAGTGAGTTGCGCGACCGAAGTCGCGCACACCTAAATGGCGACGCCTATTTAGCAGGCTAGAGTCTCGTTCGTTACCGGAATTAACCAGACAAATCGCTCCACCAACTAAGAACGGCCATGCACCACCACCCACCGAATCAAGAAAGAGCTGTTAATCTGTCAATCCTTCCGGTGTCCGGGCCTGGTGAGATTTCCCGTGTTGAGTCAAATTAAGCCGCAGGCTCCACTCCTGGTGGTGCCCTTCCGTCAATTCCTTTAAGTTTCAGCTTTGCAACCATACTCCCCCCGGAGTCCAAAATCTTTGGTTTCCCGGAAGCTGCCCGCCGAGCCATTGTATTAACGTCGGCGGATCGCTAGATGACATATTTACGGTTAGAACTAGGGCGGTATCTAATCGCCTTCGAACCTCTAACTTTCGTTCTTGATTGATGAAAACACCTTTGGCAAATGCTTTCGCTGATGTTCGTCTTGCGACGATCCAAGAATTTCACCTCTAACGTCGCAATACGAATGCCCCCAGTTATCCCTATTAATCATTACCTCGGAGTTCTGAAAACCAACAAAATAGAACCGAGATCATATTCTATTATTCCATGCACGAAATATTCAAGCGGCATTTTGAGCCCGCTTTGAGCACTCTAATTTGTTCAAAGTAAAATTGTCGGCCCACCTCGACACTCACTGAAGAGCACCGCGATAGGATTTTGATATTGAACCGACGTTTTACCGTCGGCTCACCGACGATATGCTCCGCAAACGTGTCAGTATCACCGCGGATGCGGTGCACCGACAGCGCGGCGCACAAATGCAACTACGAGCTTTTTAACCGCAACAATTTTAGTATACGCTATTGGAGCTGGAATTACCGCGGCTGCTGGCACCAGACTTGCCCTCCAATTGTTCCTCGTTAAAATATTTAAAGTGTACTCATTCCGATTACGAGGCCTCGTAAGAGTCCCGTATCGTTATTTTTCGTCACTACCTCCCCGTGCCGGGAGTGGGTAATTTGCGCGCCTGCTGCCTTCCTTGGATGTGGTAGCCGTTTCTCAGGCTCCCTCTCCGGAATCGAACCCTGATTCCCCGTTACCCGTGACAACCATGGTAGTCGCAGAAACTACCATCGAAAGTTGATAAGGCAGACATTTGAAAGATGCGTCGCCGGTACTGGACCATGCGATCGGCAAAAGTTATCCAGATTCATCAAAATAAACGACTTAGGACGCGAGGCCCTCCGTCGATTGGTTTTGATCTAATAAAAGCACTCATCCCATTGCTGGTCAGAGTTCTGATTGCATGTATTAGCTCTAGAATTACCACAGTTATCCAAGTAACTGAGTAAGATCTAAGGAACCAAAACTGATATATTGAGCCATTCGCGGTATCGCCTTAATACGGCTTGCACTGAGACATGCATGGCTTAATCTTTGAGACAAGCATATAACTACTGGCAGGATCAACCAGGGAGCTAACCACTAGAGCCGCACGAATCTCTTCGAGCGCTCGAGGTACTCGCCGTCGACACGCGTGTCGACGGCCAAACAGTGCACGCGCGCACACACGGCGGACCGTGCACGCGCGGTGATCAGTCATTATTTGAATTTTCCCTTTTGTGCGACAAACACAAAAAAAAGAAAACGCGGAGCAACTAAGCTACCGCACATTCGAACGTTCCATATTACGAGATCTATCATCTATGATAGTGTAACAGAGAGTTTAACATGAACTCGTCAACCATATAGATTGTCGCCCGGTGCTGGAGAGATCAGACCACATACATTACGTCAAAGTTGATGTAATACTATATGAAGAAATATTGTAACTTCGCGACCGCTATCAGTTCCACCTTCGACGCGACGGGCACAATACCAGACAACGGCGCACTCTAAACAGGTGCTCCGCGCTCGTACATAATGCCCCGCCGCGATTGTTACGGTGGTAACTTTAACGAACTGCAGCTACCGTTCGGCTCGACACAAAATCAAACTAATGATTATCGCGAGAACCTCACGTTTCGCTGGTCCGTCGGTCGACACGTCGTATATTGTTTGTTTATTATCATTATGATGAGCTCAAATGGATATGGCACAAATTTTTGTATTTTCACACATCGCATAACCAACACCACCATCACTGCTCACTCGCACTCACTCCACATGTATATGCGAATGCGCCGTGCAGATAATGCGCTGGTGTTATGCGATTAAAAATATATGTTGTCACATCGAGTAGTATAGACTTCGATTAACCTAAACCTGGTACCACCACCACCACCACCACCACCACCACCATTCCCCCCCCCCCCCCGTCCGGAAGGAAAGTTTGAAAAACAAAAACACTCTCAAGACCAATCGGTCGGTTCGCGCATTGAACATCTCACTTTGATATTATACAATTTGAATTATGAATTACAGTGGCGGGACGTGTTCAGTGTTTATTATTATTGTATTGTACATGTGAAACTAGAATAAATAGTACCTACCTGATAATAACAAATGTCGACGGTGGTTATATACAAAATAATAAAAAATATAAAAAAAAAAATTAAAAAAGAAAACTACGGTGGCGGGTCGTGTTCAATGTTTATTATTATTGTATTGTACATAAATCATAATTATTATTATTATTATTATTATTATTATTATATTTATTTTTATAATATTATTATCATTATAATTTGCATCAAATTCTAGGTAATATACTAGGATAGGATTTTTAAAAATGAAACTACATAATATTTTCAATTTGACAACAGACTTGCAACTTTTTCGCTCGCTTATTATCAATGTATATAGATATGATAGCTATTCGCCGCAATCGTTTTGTATAATACTATACACACACTGTTTCACCCGGTACACGTAATATGGTGTGATATTTTTTAGGATAACAATAAATGTAACAAGTAAAGGAGTATATGGGCACATTTGGGCTGTCGGCGGCCACCGCGACCGATGATGAACAAATATTAGTGTCAAATGAAAGTACTGATGATATTTAGAAACAACATTAGGTTAGGTTTGGTTAGGTTAGGTTACCAGCAGCGGAATTAAGTGCCATTATTGAACACACACGAGTAAGTACTAATAAACACTGGTCCTTCTTATGAAAACCTTTCACCTTACCTTCGCGCTTTTGCTTTAAACATAAGCTAAGATACTTAATAAATTATGCATATCAGATTTATTAAAGTATATTTCGGCGATGAGATGATTTCAACACTGTAATTGTAGGACTCCTAAGTATGAAATATACTTTATTGTCGAATTATTGTCCTTGGCCGCTTTTACGCTTTCATTTCGTTTTTATTATTAATCAGACGGACCGACACACAGGTGCACATTTTTCGCATTTATAATATTAGCTATAACTGGATATAGTGTCAATTTATTATTCTGTTTTGTCTACGGACTTGGCGTGTACGGTGCTCGCATTGAATTCTCGTTTCGTTCGCGCATTAAAATCTTATATTACAACACTATAATAATATATCTATCTATTTTACAAAGTAAAGTACAATAGTTTTAAATGATTTATATATACGTATATTCATTCGTAATGATAATAATATTATTATATATTATTGAAGTGAGATAAACAAAGTTGATAAGTAAGTGCATTTGTTGAATAAAAAAATAATAGTAAACTGGAGACTGACGGGGACTATTGTTTGTGCTACGGGATAGCGATGGACGTTGCCGTGGTGCCATACTTAGTTAGGGACAGCCAGTAAAATAATGGTGTACGTTAAACTGAACGCCTAGATTAATTGAGACGAGTAATTCTGTTTACTGTACACGCATTGAATTCACCTCTGGTCGAGTCGCGCCGCCCGGGCCGCGTCGTCGATCGTCGCAAGCGTAAGTTTCTTTGTTCAGTTCGCGCATTAAGATCCCCTACTGACCGTATTAAATCATTGAAGCATTACACCTATTTTGTCGTGGCCCTCGCGTGCTTTGGTACACGCATTGAACTCACCTCTGGTCGCGTCGCGCTGCCCGCGTCGTAAGCGGACTTTTCTTTGGTCAGTTCGCGCATTAAAAACCCCTACTATCCTCCAACTCTACCTTAGTCCACGTCTTCTATTTAAAATAGAAGATTATAATTATATTTCAAAATTGACAATTCAACCAAACAAGCTGCTTTATCTCTGTACTCGCATTGTTAGCGAGTGCGGAGAACACGCACACGAGAGGTGCACCTACGTGTACCGTTCGACGCGTGCAACCCCGTTTGGCGTGGTCGTCGACCTACACCATTTCGCGTGCGCGCCGTGCTGTCAGAGAACACACTAGCGCGCGCACATCGTTCATGGAGAAGAGACGTCCTCGGACGAATCACCTGGCGTAGGGCTGAGTCTCAACAGATCGCAGCACGACGCTGCTCTACCGAGCACAACACCCCGCCTGGAACGTAAGTCGTCTACAGACTATTCCGAGCCCCGACATCGAACTGAGCTAATTCGGAAACTTCGACGCCGTGATGCACGCGTTAAGCATGTAAGCACCGATCGTCGCGCTCCAAATGGGCTTCGACGTCGCACCTTACGAGTAAAGCGCGACTAGTAAAGTCACATTGTTTAGAGCCTCCCGACTCTCGGGGCTCCACAGTGAGTATATCCTTGCCGGATTCGGCTAGGCTGGCTTCGGCCTTAGAGGCGTTCAGGCATAATCCCGCGGATGGTAGCTTCGCACCACCGGCCGCTCGGCCGAGTGCATGAACCAAATGTCCGAAACTGCGGTTCCTCTCGTACTGAGCAGTATTACTATCGCAACGACAAGCCATCAGTAGGGTAAAACTAACCTGTCTCACGACGGTCTAAACCCAGCTCACGTTCCCTTTTGATGGGTGAACAATCCAACGCTTGGCGAATTTTGCTTCGCAATGATAGGAAGAGCCGACATCGAAGGATCAAAAAGCAACGTCGCTATGAGCGCTTGGCCGCCACAAGCCAGTTATCCCTGTGGTAACTTTTCTGGCACCTCTTGCTAAAAACTCTTTATACTAAAGGATCGATAGGCCGTGCTTTCGCAGTCCCTATGCGTACTGAACATCTGGATCAAGCCAGCTTTTGCCCTTTTGCTCTACGCGAGGTTTCTGTCCTCGCTGAGCTGGCCTTAGGACACCTGCGTTATTCTTTGACAGATGTACCGCCCCAGTCAAACTCCCCGCCTGGCAGTGTCCTCGAACCGGATCACGCGGGAGTTGTACGGCGACGAGCGTTGCCGCCACGTCGCCACTCTGCACGCTTGGAACGAAACACCGTACGCACGTCGATTGGATCGACCGCGCACCGCTTCCGCCCAACCGAGTAAGTAATGAAACAATGAAAGTAGTGGTTTTTCAGCGGCGACCGCGCGAGACGATCTCCCACTTATGCTACACCTCTCATGTCTCCTTACAATGCCAGACTAGAGTCAAGCTCAACAGGGTCTTCTTTCCCCGCTGATTCTCCCAAGCCCGTTCCCTTGGCTGTGGTTTCGCTAGATAGTAGATAGGGACAAATCCCTCCACCAACCCATGGCCCTCTCAACCTTTCGTGGTTATACGGGCCAAATCATGGGAATGTGCACCCTACTGTCCTGGGTCCTGCCCTTCAGGTGCACACTTCTTGATTCCCTACAAATTATTTAATCTATTTCCATTTGTCCCTAAGTCCTTCTCCCCTTTCTGGGGCGGACAGCACAGATACGGCTTCGGTGTCTTCCGATAACGCGTACTGTTTCCACTATCTGTTATATTCCTTATTGCCTCCGATTTTCTCTTTCTCTTTCTTCCTGTTCCAACCTGCTTCTTATCCTGTGCCATAGTCGCGCGTAGTCCCGTAGCCTTCCGAAGTTCGCCGCCGAGGAAACAAGGTCGCAGTAGTAGGCCGGACCCTCCCCAAAGACTTCGATACCATCCAAGAGTTCCCTACGCGCCTCCCCGTACAGAGGGCACTCCCAGAGTGCGTGGTGTACGTCTTCTACTTCGGCTTCGCCGCAGTAGCATGACCCCACAGCGGCCAGAGTCATTCTGTGGAGCCTCCCTCTGAAACAGCCATGACCGGTAAGCAACTGCGAAGTTTCATAGTCAGGCTCGACCCAAGTTGCCTTGGATCGGGCCACCACATCCGGGAAGAATCGATACAGCTCCCTCCCTTTTGTCGACGTGTCCCAACGCTCCTGCCATAGGGCATAAGCGGACTCAGTCTCTCTGAGTTTGGCACCCCGAAGCTCTTCTTTGGAAGTCGCGGACTGGCGCAGCACACCTAGTCTGCCAGCACGGATTACCTCGAGGTCGGCCGGAAGCACCCCGGCAAGTACTGCCAGGGCGTCGGTACTCGTCGAGCGATACGCCTTGGTCAGAAGGATCAAGGCGGGTCTCTGGGTGCGCAAGAGCGCGCTCCGCACAACGTGCAATGTCGCCCGCTCATACCAACATGCTGCAGCATAAGTCACGGTAGCCACGAAAGTTCCCTGATACAAGACCCGAAGGGCCCTGTACCTAACCCCCCATGAGCTAGCCGAAACTCTCGACATCTTGCCAAAGCAATTTGCCGCCCTGTCTCCAATGGATACCGAATGCTGCGCGAATGAGCGACTCGAATCGATCACCACTCCCAACACCGTGGTCGACACAACTTCTCCGATAGAGTTCGACCCTAGCTTGACGACCGGGGGTCGCTGGAACCTCCCCTTAATCGTCATGGTTGACGATTTTGTGGGAGAAAATTCCAGCCTATTACGGACACCCCACTCGGCAATGAGACGCAATGCCTCCGAAGCTTTCGCCTCGAGGGCCGCTCGCGAGTCCCCCTCGATCAGAATCGTTACGTCGTCGGCGTACGCCACTAGTGTCACCCCCCTGGGTAAGGGCAATCGAAGCAAGTCATCCATCAGGATGTTCCAGAGCGAAGGACCCAGCACCGATCCCTGAGGACAGCCCATCGTGGCCACCTTCCACACTACCCTGCGACCAACGAACATGCCTACCCTGCGTCCGGTGAAGTAGCCCGCCAGCATCCGGTAGATGTTTGGCGGACAGCCCCCCCTTTTCGCTTTCAGCATGATCATCGGCCACCAGGCATTATCAAAGGCCCCAGAGATGTCCAGAAAAATCGCCTGTACATATTTCGACGAGCTCCGGCTAGCCGTTCCAAGGATTTCTCCTAGAGCGGATACCGTCGACCGTCCACGAGTGAAGCCATGCTGGCAGTCCGATAGACCCCTTGTCATCTGCGTGGCGCATTTTAACATGACGCGTTCTAAAATCTTTCCAAAGATCGGCAACAGGGTGACGGGCCGGTAGGCTTTAGGATCGGTAAGAGGCTTGCCGTTACCTTTCGGCAAGACAATCAATCTACCGTCCTTCCATACTCGCGGAAAAATGCCCTCCTGAACACATCGCCTAAACACTTCTGTTGTTTCTCTCGGCGCGGCTGCCCAAACGTGTTTTATTATTCGAGCGGATATCCCATCGATCCCCGGTGCTGTGTTGGGGAGATCCCTGACTATACTCGCAATTGCCTCCACCGTGGGAGGAGGAGCATCTTCTCCTGAGGGAATCGCCGCTGCCACAAACCGCACTTGCCGGTGGTACTCCGTGTCCTTGGACACATCGTCGTCCGGACAAAGAGCATACATGAGGCTGTGCATGGCCTCGTCAACTCCCCCAGCATAACCTTCGGCATGTTTCGTGCCATTAATTACATTGCTAGGAGGCCGGAACCTCCCGCTCGCGACACGGTACGCCTGGCCCCAAGGGTCCTGGTTTCCCGATTCTGCTACGGACTTGAAGAACTTAAGTTGCTCCTCCTTGATGGCTACCCTATATGTACGTCTAAGCTCATGAAAGCGCAGCTTGTCAGCCTCCTCGCTCGGGTTGCTACCCTTCCGACTCGACTGCCAAGCTCTGCGCGCGCGGTAGGTCTCGCGGCGAAGCCGGTCCAGGTCCGGCGTCCACCACTCATACCCCCGCTCTGTCCTCCCGCCCTTAACAAGTCCCAAAACTCTCTTGGCTGTGCTCGTGACCATCCTGGTAAACTTTGCACATAACACCTCTGCAGGTGCGGTCCACGGGATGTTAGTAGACCTTTTCTGTATCTCGTCCTCGAAGATTCCCCAATCCACACCACGATCCCGAAACCTCATTGGCTCTTCGATTGGCCCAGCGCCAGAAGCAGTGTTCTTTTCGGCCACCACATATGTAATCAGCCTATGGTCACTGTCTATTGCGTCTTCATGCACTCTCCACCCCGTTACCAGGGTGCCTTTTGTCAATGTCAGGTCGATGTTGGACGATGCGTTCGTCGATGCAAACGTGGCCGGCTGGTCTGGTGCATTGGCCAAGCGGAGTCCATGTGCCAGGATAAATGCCTCCATCGACTCGCGACGGTGCGTGACGTCTGGTCCGCGTCCTCTGTACTGTCTCTCTTCGCAGTACCACATCGGAGAGTGCGCGTTTGAGTCAACCCCTATGATGACTTTCTTGCCTCTCAAAGAGGCAAGAACAGTGCCCAGATGTTCGAGGTGGATATCTATGTCGTCGCTGTACTGGAAGTACGCAGAGACAAGATATACGCCCTCTTCGTCGTTAAGTACATGGCACACCATACAGTGTGAGTTCGACAGATGGTGTAAGACGGCGCATGTCAGGTCCCTTTCACGAACGTAGATACCCGCCTTGGCACCGTCGCTGCTCTGCAAGATGTTGTTTGCCGCGCGGTGAGAAGTGGAGCCAGGGTAATGTTCCTGGACCAGAACGACGTCTAGTCCCATCTCCTCTGCAATTAGGGGTAGCTCTGTGGTGGCCGTGATTGCCCCCGCCAAGTTAATCTGGCCGACGGTAAATCTTTTTGTGTGCGCCATTTAATAGGTAGTGGTATCCCGCAACCTTTTCTCAGCATGTTTTCGGGCAGGGCACTCCGCACTCGCCGTTCTGTGCTCAAGTGATGATTTTACGTGCCCGAATCTGAAACATGTTGCACATCTCCTCTCCTCTTCCTTGCAATCTTCCTTTTTGTGCCCTGTCTTCGCGCACTGGCCACAGATCACATTTTCTGATTTACACCCTTTCTCAGTATGTCCGTATATGTGGCACCGTCGGCAGCAGATTTCTGTTGTAAAGTCTTCAACAACTATCACCTCCCAGCCTATGTACAACTTTTTCTTTTGCACCAAGCACTTACGTAAGTCCGGAAGACATCTTAAGACATATGTCGTCCTCTTGCCACCATTTCTGTTCTTTTTGAACGCTATTTGGCAACTACTCTGAAGCCGCTCAAGCGGCCAGTCTTTATCTTCCCGCAAATTCTGGTCCTTGATCGCTTTAAGTATTTCTTCCAATTTGTAGCTGTCCCCATCCAAGTTTCTAAGGGCAACCAGTGGTTGGCGGCCCTTAAGTGGTTCAGCTTTAAGTGTAGCTGGCATTGCCGCCTTCAGCCTGTCCATATCCGTTGACGACGACGTTTGGACGAGGACACCTGCACCAGCTATCTTTTTCACTCGCTCGATCCTTATGTCCAGTGTGGCGGGGGCTACGGAGGTCTTCAGCAGTTGCTTGGTTTCCTCGGATGTTTTTACACTGTCCCCTGCTGGGAGCACTTTAATCATAGGCCCGCTTGGGCCGCCTCTCACTTTATCTGCAAACGATATTGGAGGAGGCAACTGTCGGGCGGACTCCTCTGCTCGGCGCTTTTCCGCTTCAACCACCTCCTTCTCTCTTTTCAATTCCTCCTGAAGTCTGGTGACCTTTGCGACGCCCAGCTCTGCCACCTTTGTCTTCTCTCCTACCATAATGGCAAGGTGGGAGACGATCTCCAGCATCCTTGAGAGCTCCTCGGATACCCGGGAGCTGTCCGACTTGTTTAGCTTCGAAACGGGCGACCTTATAATATTATTAATTTGTGTGGCCGCCTTGTTCGCCAGGGAAACTAGTGACCTCGCTCCAGCCTTATCGAGTTCTTGGGCGTCCTCTTCCTCTGCGTCCGTGGAGCAAGGCGTCCTAAAATCCGGAAGAGGTGTCTCCGGCCCGACCTCTCCCTGTGCGCCTTCCTCAAAGGATAGCGGCTGACAGGGGCGCACCATCTTCCTTTTTTGGCGCTTCTTTATTGCCGACGCAGCCTCCTCAGGCGACAGCAGTCTCTTCGATGCCTGCTGTTGTGACGTCCTCGGTGGTGTCCTGATTGCCTCCAGCATCTCCAAGTAATACTTCTGTGCCGCACTTGCGGCCACAGCTTCCACGGCAGACTCTTCTTCCGATGTCGAATACGTCACTGGTGGGGGTGGGACGGCAGGGGGCGGCGTCCGAGCCAGCGACTGCCTCGGCTTGAAGGGCTGCGGGGGCGTCCTTCGTGGTGGCGGACGCCCGCCATCCTCAGGTTCGGACATGTCCGAACTCGAGTCCGGCGAACAAGTAGCCCAAATGCTAGTGTCCAAAGTCCTAAATGTCACTTGTCACTTGTCAGTTGTCAGCTGTCAACTGTCAGACGTCAGACGTCAGACGTCACACGTCAAATGTCAATGTCACAAAGCACGTTGCGACCACGTGCTCGCACGTGGTTTCGTAACACACAAAGGAGATACAAGATAATTTAGCAAAATATAAATAAGAGTCAATTAAAAGTTAAACTATAATTAAAAATAACTATATTTAACTAAATCTAAGAGCGTCTTGTCGCAAAAGTGTCTATTTCACTGTAAATTGTTCACAACTTACCAACTAAGCACCGCGTCCAATTCGCACTATGCCCGAAATATCCCTCGGGAGGTAGTCCTCGACCGGACAGGGATACACACGCGACACACCACACTTATAGCTCCCAAAGGAACACGAAATATCGCACCTGTAAGCACAAATAAATTTTTAACGAATTTATTTGCGGAGCGCACTACAAACGATGTTGACTCGTTGCCGTCCAACACCGAAGTAGATAGGGACAGCGGGAATCTCGTTAATCCATTCATGCGCGTCACTAATTAGATGACGAGGCATTTGGCTACCTTAAGAGAGTCATAGTTACTCCCGCCGTTTACCCGCGCTTGCTTGAATTTCTTCACGTTGACATTCAGAGCACTGGGCAGAAATCACATTGCGTCAACACCCGCGAGGGCCATCGCAATGCTTTGTTTTAATTAGACAGTCGGATTCCCCTTGTCCGTGCCAGTTCTGAGCTGACCGTTGAACGGCGGTCGTACAGAACCGCGCCGATCGAGCGCGAGACTCTCACGACACGGCCTTACGGCTAGGAAGATCCGCGGAAGGCCGGAACGCGGGTCCGGATTCCGCCCGCGCGCCCCGAAAGACACACGAGCATCGACCAGGCCCGGCACCGGC